>NC_140181.1:4090639-4095639 GCF_963971535.1 Notolepis coatsorum | reverse complement strand
ACTGCTTATTTGTGTATTGTTTTGATTAGCCGCTTTTCCTCAATCAAAAATAATACCAGAGCAGTTCCTGTAGTGTAGTGGTTATCACGTTCGCCTAACACGCGAAAGGTCCCCGGTTCGAAACCGGGCGGGAACTAGCATTTCGTTTCCTACAAAAGAAACTAAAAAGCGAAATGTCAATTCAAACTCTATCAAGCAAGTCGGCTGAGTTCCAATTGTTTACAATGGACCTTTCTTGCACGTTTCACTAGATATTTATCATTTGTGTTCTTCCTTATGTTTCATTTAGCCTGTCTATTACTCTGAGAATCACGGCAACAGGAAAAGGAGGGTTAAAGGACATTTATCGTTGGCCATTTTAGGGACAGTTACAGTAAAAGCTTAGGCAAGGAGGGCCAAGGACAGGACCAAAATTACATTAATAAATTGTTAAGGAATTCTAAAACCTTCTTCAGGACCCTGGGCAACTCCAGAACAAGCTATTGAACTCTCTTTTGTAAGGTTAATGGCTGACACAATACTGCTTATTTGTGTATTGTTTTGATTAGCCGCTTTTCCTCAATCAAAAATAATACCAGAGCAGTTCCTGTAGTGTAGTGGTTATCACGTTCGCCTCACACGCGAAAGGTCCCCGGTTCGAAACCGGGCGGGAACTAGCATTTCGTTTCCTACAAAAGAAACTAAAAAGCGAAATGTCAATTAAAACTCTATCAAGCAAGTCGGCTGAGTTCCAATTGTTTACAATGGACCTTTCTTGCATGTTTCACTAGATATTTATAATTTGTGTTCTTCCTTATGTTTCATTTAGCCTGTCTATTACTCTGAGAATCACGGCAACAGGAAAAGGAGGGTTAAAGGACATTTATCGTTGGCCATTTTAGGGACAGTTACAGTAAAAGCTTAGGCAAGGAGGGCCAAGGACAGGACCAAAATTACATTAATGAATTGTTAAGGAATTCTAAAACCTTCTCCAGGACCCTGGGCAACTCCAGAACAAGCTATTGAACTCTCTTTTGTAAGGTTAATCGCTGACACAATACTGCTTATTTCGTGTATTGTTTTGATAAGCCGCTTTTTTCTCAATCAAAAACAATGCCAGTGCAGTTCCTGTAGTGTAGTGGTTATCACGTTCGCCTAACACGCGAAAGGTCCCCGGTTCGAAACCGGGCGGGAACTAGCATTTCGTTTCCTACAAAAGAAACTAAAAAGCGAAATGTCAATTCAAACTCTATCAAGCAAGTCGGCTGAGTTCCAATTGTTTACAATGGACCTTTCTTGCACGTTTCACTAGATATTTATCATTTGTGTTCTTCCTTATGTTTCATTTAGCCTGTCTATTACTCTGAGAATCACGGCAACAGGAAAAGGAGGGTTAAAGGACATTTATCGTTGGCCATTTTAGGGACAGTTACAGTAAAAGCTTAGGCAAGGAGGGCCAAGGACAGGACCAAAATTACATTAATAAATTGTTAAGGAATTCTAAAACCTTCTTCAGGACCCTGGGCAACTCCAGAACAAGCTATTGAACTCTCTTTTGTAAGGTTAATGGCTGACACAATACTGCTTATTTGTGTATTGTTTTGATTAGCCGCTTTTCCTCAATCAAAAATAATTCCAGAGCAGTTCCTGTAGTGTAGTGGTTATCACGTTCGCCTCACACGCGAAAGGTCCCCGGTTCGAAACCGGGCGTGAACTAGCATTTCGTTTCCTACAAAAGAAACTAAAAAGGGAAATGTCAATTCAAACTCTATCAAGGAAGTGGGCTGAGTTCCAATTGTTTCAAAATGACCTTTCTTGCACGTTTCACTTGATATTTATCATTTGTGTTCTTCCTTATGTTTCATTTAGCCTGTCTATTACTCTGAGAATCACGGCAACAGGAAAAGGAGGGTTAAAGGACATTTATCGTTGGCCATTTTAGGGACAGTTACAGTAAAAGCTTAGGCAAGGAGGGCCAAGGACAGGACCAAAATTACATTAATAAATTGTTAAGGAATTCTAAAACCTTCTTCAGGACCCTGGGCAACTCCAGAACAAGCTATTGAACTCTCTTTTGTAACGTTAATGGCTGACACAATACTGCTTATTTGTGTATTGTTTTGATTAGCCGCTTTTCCTCAATCAAAAATAATACCAGAGCAGTTCCTGTAGTGTAGTGGTTATCACGTTCGCCTCACACGCGAAAGGTCCCCGGTTCGAAACCGGGCGCTAACTAGCATTTCCTTTCCTACAAAAGAAACTAAAAAGGGAAATGTCAATTCAAACTCTATCAAGGAAGTGGGCTGAGTTCCAATTGTTTCAAAATGACCTTTCTTGCACGTTTCACTTGATATTTATCATTTGTGTTCTTCCTTATGTTTCATTTAGCCTGTCTATTACTCTGAGAATCACGGCAACAGGAAAAGGAGGGTTAAAGGACATTTATCGTTGGCCATTTTAGGGACAGTTACAGTAAAAGCTTAGGCAAGGAGGGCCAAGGACAGGACCAAAATTACATTAATGAATTGTTAAGGAATTCTAAAACCTTCTCCAGGACCCTGGGCAACTCCAGAACAAGCTATTGAACTCTCTTTTGTAAGGTTAATCGCTGACACAATACTGCTTATTTCGTGTATTGTTTTGATAAGCCGCTTTTTTCTCAATCAAAAACAATGCCAGTGCAGTTCCTGTAGTGTAGTGGTTATCACGTTCGCCTAACACGCGAAAGGTCCCCGGTTCGAAACCGGGCGGGAACTAGCATTTCGTTTCCTACAAAAGAAACTAAAAAGCGAAATGTCAATTCAAACTCTATCAAGGAAGTGGGCTGAGTTCCAATTGTTTCAAAATGACCTTTCTTGCACGTTTCACTTGATATTTATCATTTGTGTTCTTCCTTATGTTTCATTTAGCCTGTCTATTACTCTGAGAATCACGGCAACAGGAAAAGGAGGGTTAAAGGACATTTATCGTTGGCCATTTTAGGGACAGTTACAGTAAAAGCTTAGGCAAGGAGGGCCAAGGACAGGACCAAAATTACATTAATGAATTGTTAAGGAATTCTAAAACCTTCTCCAGGACCCTGGGCAACTCCAGAACAAGCTATTGAACTCTCTTTTGTAAGGTTAATCGCTGACACAATACTGCTTATTTCGTGTATTGTTTTGATAAGCCGCTTTTTTCTCAATGAAAAACAATGCCAGTGCAGTTCCTGTAGTGTAGTGGTTATCACGTTCGCCTAACACGCGAAAGGTCCCCGGTTCGAAACCGGGCGGGAACTAGCATTTCGTTTCCTACAAAAGAAACTAAAAAGCGAAATGTCAATTCAAACTCTATCAAGCAAGTCGGCTGAGTTCCAATTGTTTACAATGGACCTTTCTTGCACGTTTCACTAGATATTTATCATTTGTGTTCTTCCTTATGTTTCATTTAGCCTGTCTATTACTCTGAGAATCACGGCAACAGGAAAAGGAGGGTTAAAGGACATTTATCGTTGGCCATTTTAGGGACAGTTACAGTAAAAGCTTAGGCAAGGAGGGCCAAGGACAGGACCAAAATTACATTAATAAATTGTTAAGGAATTCTAAAACCTTCTTCAGGACCCTGGGCAACTCCAGAACAAGCTATTGAACTCTCTTTTGTAAGGTTAATGGCTGACACAATACTGCTTATTTGTGTATTGTTTTGATTAGCCGCTTTTCCTCAATCAAAAATAATACCAGAGCAGTTCCTGTAGTGTAGTGGTTATCACGTTCGCCTCACACGCGAAAGGTCCCCGGTTCGAAACCGGGCGCGAACTAGCATTTCGTTTCCTACAAAAGAAACTAAAAAGGGAAATGTCGATTCAAACTCTATCAAGGAAGTGGGCTGAGTTCCAATTGTTTCAAAATGACCTTTCTTGCACGTTTCACTTGATATTTATCATTTGTGTTCTTCCTTATGTTTCATTTAGCCTGTCTATTACTCTGAGAATCACGGCAACAGGAAAAGGAGGGTTAAAGGACATTTATCGTTGGCCATTTTAGGGACAGTTACAGTAAAAGCTTAGGCAAGGAGGGCCAAGGACAGGACCAAAATTACATTAATGAATTGTTAAGGAATTCTAAAACCTTCTCCAGGACCCTGGGCAACTCCAGAACAAGCTATTGAACTCTCTTTTGTAAGGTTAATCGCTGACACAATACTGCTTATTTCGTGTATTGTTTTGATAAGCCGCTTTTTTCTCAATCAAAAACAATGCCAGTGCAGTTCCTGTAGTGTAGTGGTTATCACGTTCGCCTAACACGCGAAAGGTCCCCGGTTCGAAACCGGGCGGGAACTAGCATTTCGTTTCCTACAAAAGAAACTAAAAAGCGAAATGTCAATTCAAACTCTATCAAGCAAGTCGGCTGAGTTCCAATTGTTTACAATGGACCTTTCTTGCATGTTTCACTAGATATTTATCATTTGTGTTCTTCCTTATGTTTCATTTAGCCTGTCTATTACTCTGAGAATCACGGCAACAGGAAAAGGAGGGTTAAAGGACATTTATCGTTGGCCATTTTAGGGACAGTTACAGTAAAAGCTTAGGCAAGGAGGGCCAAGGACAGGACCAAAATTACATTAATGAATTGTTAAGGAATTCTAAAACCTTCTCCAGGACCCTGGGCAACTCCAGAACAAGCTATTGAACTCTCTTTTGTAAGGTTAATCGCTGACACAATACTGCTTATTTCGTGTATTGTTTTGATAAGCCGCTTTTTTCTCAATCAAAAACAATGCCAGTGCAGTTCCTGTAGTGTAGTGGTTATCACGTTCGCCTAACACGCGAAAGGTCCCCGGTTCGAAACCGGGCGGGAACTAGCATTTTGTTTCCTACAAAAGAAACTGAAAAGGGAAAAGTCAATTCAAACTCTATCAAGGAAGTGGGTTGAGTTCCAATTGTTTGAAATGGACCTTTCTTGCACGTTTCACTAGATATTTATCATTTGTGTTCTTCCTTATGTTTCATTTAGCCTGTCTATTACTCTGAGAATCACAGCAAC
>NC_140181.1:4073139-4085639 GCF_963971535.1 Notolepis coatsorum | reverse complement strand
GAAACCGGGCGGGAACTAGCATTTCGTTTCCTACAAAAGAAACTAAAAAGCGAAATGTCAATTCAAACTCTATCAAGCAAGTCGGCTGAGTTCCAATTGTTTACAATGGACCTTTCTTGCACGTTTCACTAGATATTTATCATTTGTGTTCTTCCTTATGTTTCATTTAGCCTGTCTATTACTCTGAGAATCACGGCAACAGGAAAAGGAGGGTTAAAGGACATTTATCGTTGGCCATTTTAGGGACAGTTACAGTAAAAGCTTAGGCAAGGAGGGCCAAGGACAGGACCAAAATTACATTAATAAATTGTTAAGGAATTCTAAAACCTTCTTCAGGACCCTGGGCAACTCCAGAACAAGCTATTGAACTCTCTTTTGTAAGGTTAATGGCTGACACAATACTGCTTATTTGTGTATTGTTTTGATTAGCCGCTTTTCCTCAATCAAAAATAATACCAGAGCAGTTCCTGTAGTGTAGTGGTTATCACGTTCGCCTCACACGCGAAAGGTCCCCGGTTCGAAACCGGGCGGGAACTAGCATTTCGTTTCCTACAAAAGAAACTAAAAAGCGAAATGTCAATTAAAACTCTATCAAGCAAGTCGGCTGAGTTCCAATTGTTTACAATGGACCTTTCTTGCATGTTTCACTAGATATTTATAATTTGTGTTCTTCCTTATGTTTCATTTAGCCTGTCTATTACTCTGAGAATCACGGCAACAGGAAAAGGAGGGTTAAAGGACATTTATCGTTGGCCATTTTAGGGACAGTTACAGTAAAAGCTTAGGCAAGGAGGGCCAAGGACAGGACCAAAATTACATTAATGAATTGTTAAGGAATTCTAAAACCTTCTCCAGGACCCTGGGCAACTCCAGAACAAGCTATTGAACTCTCTTTTGTAAGGTTAATCGCTGACACAATACTGCTTATTTCGTGTATTGTTTTGATAAGCCGCTTTTTTCTCAATCAAAAACAATGCCAGTGCAGTTCCTGTAGTGTAGTGGTTATCACGTTCGCCTAACACGCGAAAGGTCCCCGGTTCGAAACCGGGCGGGAACTAGCATTTCGTTTCCTACAAAAGAAACTAAAAAGCGAAATGTCAATTCAAACTCTATCAAGCAAGTCGGCTGAGTTCCAATTGTTTACAATGGACCTTTCTTGCACGTTTCACTAGATATTTATCATTTGTGTTCTTCCTTATGTTTCATTTAGCCTGTCTATTACTCTGAGAATCACGGCAACAGGAAAAGGAGGGTTAAAGGACATTTATCGTTGGCCATTTTAGGGACAGTTACAGTAAAAGCTTAGGCAAGGAGGGCCAAGGACAGGACCAAAATTACATTAATAAATTGTTAAGGAATTCTAAAACCTTCTTCAGGACCCTGGGCAACTCCAGAACAAGCTATTGAACTCTCTTTTGTAAGGTTAATGGCTGACACAATACTGCTTATTTGTGTATTGTTTTGATTAGCCGCTTTTCCTCAATCAAAAATAATTCCAGAGCAGTTCCTGTAGTGTAGTGGTTATCACGTTCGCCTCACACGCGAAAGGTCCCCGGTTCGAAACCGGGCGTGAACTAGCATTTCGTTTCCTACAAAAGAAACTAAAAAGGGAAATGTCAATTCAAACTCTATCAAGGAAGTGGGCTGAGTTCCAATTGTTTCAAAATGACCTTTCTTGCACGTTTCACTTGATATTTATCATTTGTGTTCTTCCTTATGTTTCATTTAGCCTGTCTATTACTCTGAGAATCACGGCAACAGGAAAAGGAGGGTTAAAGGACATTTATCGTTGGCCATTTTAGGGACAGTTACAGTAAAAGCTTAGGCAAGGAGGGCCAAGGACAGGACCAAAATTACATTAATGAATTGTTAAGGAATTCTAAAACCTTCTCCAGGACCCTGGGCAACTCCAGAACAAGCTATTGAACTCTCTTTTGTAACGTTAATGGCTGACACAATACTGCTTATTTGTGTATTGTTTTGATTAGCCGCTTTTCCTCAATCAAAACTAATACCAGAGCAGTTCCTGTAGTGTAGTGGTTATCACGTTCGCCTAACACGCGAAAGGTCCCCGGTTCGAAACCGGGCGGGAACTAGCATTTCGTTTCCTACAAAAGAAACTAAAAAGCGAAATGTCAATTCAAACTCTATCAAGCAAGTCGGCTGAGTTCCAATTGTTTACAATGGACCTTTCTTGCACGTTTCACTAGATATTTATCATTTGTGTTCTTCCTTATGTTTCATTTAGCCTGTCTATTACTCTGAGAATCACGGCAACAGGAAAAGGAGGGTTAAAGGACATTTATCGTTGGCCATTTTAGGGACAGTTACAGTAAAAGCTTAGGCAAGGAGGGCCAAGGACAGGACCAAAATTACATTAATAAATTGTTAAGGAATTCTAAAACCTTCTTCAGGACCCTGGGCAACTCCAGAACAAGCTATTGAACTCTCTTTTGTAAGGTTAATGGCTGACACAATACTGCTTATTTGTGTATTGTTTTGATTAGCCGCTTTTCCTCAATCAAAAATAATACCAGAGCAGTTCCTGTAGTGTAGTGGTTATCACGTTCGCCTCACACGCGAAAGGTCCCCGGTTCGAAACCGGGCGGGAACTAGCATTTCGTTTCCTACAAAAGAAACTAAAAAGCGAAATGTCAATTAAAACTCTATCAAGCAAGTCGGCTGAGTTCCAATTGTTTACAATGGACCTTTCTTGCATGTTTCACTAGATATTTATAATTTGTGTTCTTCCTTATGTTTCATTTAGCCTGTCTATTACTCTGAGAATCACGGCAACAGGAAAAGGAGGGTTAAAGGACATTTATCGTTGGCCATTTTAGGGACAGTTACAGTAAAAGCTTAGGCAAGGAGGGCCAAGGACAGGACCAAAATTACATTAATGAATTGTTAAGGAATTCTAAAACCTTCTCCAGGACCCTGGGCAACTCCAGAACAAGCTATTGAACTCTCTTTTGTAAGGTTAATCGCTGACACAATACTGCTTATTTCGTGTATTGTTTTGATAAGCCGCTTTTTTCTCAATCAAAAACAATGCCAGTGCAGTTCCTGTAGTGTAGTGGTTATCACGTTCGCCTAACACGCGAAAGGTCCCCGGTTCGAAACCGGGCGGGAACTAGCATTTCGTTTCCTACAAAAGAAACTAAAAAGCGAAATGTCAATTCAAACTCTATCAAGCAAGTCGGCTGAGTTCCAATTGTTTACAATGGACCTTTCTTGCACGTTTCACTAGATATTTATCATTTGTGTTCTTCCTTATGTTTCATTTAGCCTGTCTATTACTCTGAGAATCACGGCAACAGGAAAAGGAGGGTTAAAGGACATTTATCGTTGGCCATTTTAGGGACAGTTACAGTAAAAGCTTAGGCAAGGAGGGCCAAGGACAGGACCAAAATTACATTAATAAATTGTTAAGGAATTCTAAAACCTTCTTCAGGACCCTGGGCAACTCCAGAACAAGCTATTGAACTCTCTTTTGTAAGGTTAATGGCTGACACAATACTGCTTATTTGTGTATTGTTTTGATTAGCCGCTTTTCCTCAATCAAAAATAATTCCAGAGCAGTTCCTGTAGTGTAGTGGTTATCACGTTCGCCTCACACGCGAAAGGTCCCCGGTTCGAAACCGGGCGTGAACTAGCATTTCGTTTCCTACAAAAGAAACTAAAAAGGGAAATGTCAATTCAAACTCTATCAAGGAAGTGGGCTGAGTTCCAATTGTTTCAAAATGACCTTTCTTGCACGTTTCACTTGATATTTATCATTTGTGTTCTTCCTTATGTTTCATTTAGCCTGTCTATTACTCTGAGAATCACGGCAACAGGAAAAGGAGGGTTAAAGGACATTTATCGTTGGCCATTTTAGGGACAGTTACAGTAAAAGCTTAGGCAAGGAGGGCCAAGGACAGGACCAAAATTACATTAATGAATTGTTAAGGAATTCTAAAACCTTCTCCAGGACCCTGGGCAACTCCAGAACAAGCTATTGAACTCTCTTTTGTAACGTTAATGGCTGACACAATACTGCTTATTTGTGTATTGTTTTGATTAGCCGCTTTTCCTCAATCAAAACTAATACCAGAGCAGTTCCTGTAGTGTAGTGGTTATCACGTTCGCCTCACACGCGAAAGGTCCCCGGTTTGAAACCGGGCGGGAACTAGCATTTCGTTTCCTACAAAAGAAACTAAAAAGCGAAATGTCAATTAAAACTCTATCAAGCAAGTCGGCTGAGTTCCAATTGTTTACAATGGACCTTTCTTGCATGTTTCACTAGATATTTATAATTTGTGTTCTTCCTTATGTTTCATTTAGCCTGTCTATTACTCTGAGAATCACGGCAACAGGAAAAGGAGGGTTAAAGGACATTTATCGTTGGCCATTTTAGGGACAGTTACAGTAAAAGCTTAGGCAAGGAGGGCCAAGGACAGGACCAAAATTACATTAATAAATTGTTAAGGAATTCTAAAACCTTCTTCAGGACCCTGGGCAACTCCAGAACAAGCTATTGAACTCTCTTTTGTAAGGTTAATGGCTGACACAATACTGCTTATTTGTGTATTGTTTTGATTAGCCGCTTTTCCTCAATCAAAAATAATACCAGAGCAGTTCCTGTAGTGTAGTGGTTATCACGTTCGCCTAACACGCGAAAGGTCCCCGGTTCGAAACCGGGCGGGAACTAGCATTTCGTTTCCTACAAAAGAAACTAAAAAGCGAAATGTCAATTCAAACTCTATCAAGCAAGTCGGCTGAGTTCCAATTGTTTACAATGGACCTTTCTTGCACGTTTCACTAGATATTTATCATTTGTGTTCTTCCTTATGTTTCATTTAGCCTGTCTATTACTCTGAGAATCACGGCAACAGGAAAAGGAGGGTTAAAGGACATTTATCGTTGGCCATTTTAGGGACAGTTACAGTAAAAGCTTAGGCAAGGAGGGCCAAGGACAGGACCAAAATTACATTAATAAATTGTTAAGGAATTCTAAAACCTTCTTCAGGACCCTGGGCAACTCCAGAACAAGCTATTGAACTCTCTTTTGTAAGGTTAATGGCTGACACAATACTGCTTATTTGTGTATTGTTTTGATTAGCCGCTTTTCCTCAATCAAAAATAATACCAGAGCAGTTCCTGTAGTGTAGTGGTTATCACGTTCGCCTAACACGCGAAAGGTCCCCGGTTCGAAACCGGGCGGGAACTAGCATTTCGTTTCCTACAAAAGAAACTGAAAAGGGAAAAGTCAATTCAAACTCTATCAAGGAAGTGGGCTGAGTTCCAATTGTTTCAAATGGACCTTTCTTGCACGTTTCACTAGATATTTATCATTTGTGTTCTTCCTTATGTTTCATTTAGCCTGTCTATTACTCTGAGAATCACGGCAACAGGAAAAGGAGGGTTAAAGGACATTTATCGTTGGCCATTTTAGGGACAGTTACAGTAAAAGCTTAGGCAAGGAGGGCCAAGGACAGGACCAAAATTACATTAATGAATTGTTAAGGAATTCTAAAACCTTCTCCAGGACCCTGGGCAACTCCAGAACAAGCTATTGAACTCTCTTTTGTAAGGTTAATCGCTGACACAATACTGCTTATTTCGTGTATTGTTTTGATAAGCCGCTTTTTTCTCAATCAAAAACAATGCCAGTGCAGTTCCTGTAGTGTAGTGGTTATCACGTTCGCCTAACACGCGAAAGGTCCCCGGTTCGAAACCGGGCGGGAACTAGCATTTCGTTTCCTACAAAAGAAACTAAAAAGCGAAATGTCAATTCAAACTCTATCAAGCAAGTCGGCTGAGTTCCAATTGTTTACAATGGACCTTTCTTGCATGTTTCACTAGATATTTATCATTTGTGTTCTTCCTTATGTTTCATTTAGCCTGTCTATTACTCTGAGAATCACGGCAACAGGAAAAGGAGGGTTAAAGGACATTTATCGTTGGCCATTTTAGGGACAGTTACAGTAAAAGCTTAGGCAAGGAGGGCCAAGGACAGGACCAAAATTACATTAATGAATTGTTAAGGAATTCTAAAACCTTCTCCAGGACCCTGGGCAACTCCAGAACAAGCTATTGAACTCTCTTTTGTAAGGTTAATCGCTGACACAATACTGCTTATTTCGTGTATTGTTTTGATAAGCCGCTTTTTTCTCAATCAAAAACAATGCCAGTGCAGTTCCTGTAGTGTAGTGGTTATCACGTTCGCCTAACACGCGAAAGGTCCCTGGTTCGAAACCGGGCGGGAACTAGCATTTTGTTTCCTACAAAAGAAACTGAAAAGGGAAAAGTCAATTCAAACTCTATCAAGGAAGTGGGTTGAGTTCCAATTGTTTGAAATGGACCTTTCTTGCACGTTTCACTAGATATTTATCATTTGTGTTCTTCCTTATGTTTCATTTAGCCTGTCTATTACTCTGAGAATCACGGCAACAGGAAAAGGAGGGTTAAAGGACATTTATCGTTGGCCATTTTAGGGACAGTTACAGTAAAAGCTTAGGCAAGGAGGGCCAAGGACAGGACCAAAATTACATTAATAAATTGTTAAGGAATTCTAAAACCTTCTTCAGGACCCTGGGCAACTCCAGAACAAGCTATTGAACTCTCTTTTGTAAGGTTAATGGCTGACACAATACTGCTTATTTGTGTATTGTTTTGATTAGCCGCTTTTCCTCAATCAAAAATAATACCAGAGCAGTTCCTGTAGTGTAGTGGTTATCACGTTCGCCTCACACGCGAAAGGTCCCCGGTTCGAAACCGGGCGCTAACTAGCATTTCGTTTCCTACAAAAGAAACTAAAAAGGGAAATGTCAATTCAAACTCTATCAAGGAAGTGGGCTGAGTTCCAATTGTTTCAAAATGACCTTTCTTGCACGTTTCACTTGATATTTATCATTTGTGTTCTTCCTTATGTTTCATTTAGCCTGTCTATTACTCTGAGAATCACGGCAACAGGAAAAGGAGGGTTAAAGGACATTTATCGTTGGCCATTTTAGGGACAGTTACAGTAAAAGCTTAGGCAAGGAGGGCCAAGGACAGGACCAAAATTACATTAATGAATTGTTAAGGAATTCTAAAACCTTCTCCAGGACCCTGGGCAACTCCAGAACAAGCTATTGAACTCTCTTTTGTAAGGTTAATCGCTGACACAATACTGCTTATTTCGTGTATTGTTTTGATAAGCCGCTTTTTTCTCAATCAAAAACAATGCCAGTGCAGTTCCTGTAGTGTAGTGGTTATCACGTTCGCCTAACACGCGAAAGGTCCCCGGTTCGAAACCGGGCGGGAACTAGCATTTCGTTTCCTACAAAAGAAACTAAAAAGCGAAATGTCAATTCAAACTCTATCAAGGAAGTGGGCTGAGTTCCAATTGTTTCAAAATGACCTTTCTTGCACGTTTCACTTGATATTTATCATTTGTGTTCTTCCTTATGTTTCATTTAGCCTGTCTATTACTCTGAGAATCACGGCAACAGGAAAAGGAGGGTTAAAGGACATTTATCGTTGGCCATTTTAGGGACAGTTACAGTAAAAGCTTAGGCAAGGAGGGCCAAGGACAGGACCAAAATTACATTAATGAATTGTTAAGGAATTCTAAAACCTTCTCCAGGACCCTGGGCAACTCCAGAACAAGCTATTGAACTCTCTTTTGTAAGGTTAATCGCTGACACAATACTGCTTATTTCGTGTATTGTTTTGATAAGCCGCTTTTTTCTCAATCAAAAACAATGCCAGTGCAGTTCCTGTAGTGTAGTGGTTATCACGTTCGCCTAACACGCGAAAGGTCCCCGGTTCGAAACCGGGCGGGAACTAGCATTTCGTTTCCTACAAAAGAAACTAAAAAGCGAAATGTCAATTCAAACTCTATCAAGCAAGTCGGCTGAGTTCCAATTGTTTACAATGGACCTTTCTTGCACGTTTCACTAGATATTTATCATTTGTGTTCTTCCTTATGTTTCATTTAGCCTGTCTATTACTCTGAGAATCACGGCAACAGGAAAAGGAGGGTTAAAGGACATTTATCGTTGGCCATTTTAGGGACAGTTACAGTAAAAGCTTAGGCAAGGAGGGCCAAGGACAGGACCAAAATTACATTAATAAATTGTTAAGGAATTCTAAAACCTTCTTCAGGACCCTGGGCAACTCCAGAACAAGCTATTGAACTCTCTTTTGTAAGGTTAATGGCTGACACAATACTGCTTATTTGTGTATTGTTTTGATTAGCCGCTTTTCCTCAATCAAAAATAATACCAGAGCAGTTCCTGTAGTGTAGTGGTTATCACGTTCGCCTCACACGCGAAAGGTCCCCGGTTCGAAACCGGGCGCGAACTAGCATTTCGTTTCCTACAAAAGAAACTAAAAAGGGAAATGTCGATTCAAACTCTATCAAGGAAGTGGGCTGAGTTCCAATTGTTTCAAAATGACCTTTCTTGCACGTTTCACTTGATATTTATCATTTGTGTTCTTCCTTATGTTTCATTTAGCCTGTCTATTACTCTGAGAATCACGGCAACAGGAAAAGGAGGGTTAAAGGACATTTATCGTTGGCCATTTTAGGGACAGTTACAGTAAAAGCTTAGGCAAGGAGGGCCAAGGACAGGACCAAAATTACATTAATGAATTGTTAAGGAATTCTAAAACCTTCTCCAGGACCCTGGGCAACTCCAGAACAAGCTATTGAACTCTCTTTTGTAAGGTTAATCGCTGACACAATACTGCTTATTTCGTGTATTGTTTTGATAAGCCGCTTTTTTCTCAATCAAAAACAATGCCAGTGCAGTTCCTGTAGTGTAGTGGTTATCACGTTCGCCTAACACGCGAAAGGTCCCCGGTTCGAAACCGGGCGGGAACTAGCATTTCGTTTCCTACAAAAGAAACTAAAAAGCGAAATGTCAATTCAAACTCTATCAAGCAAGTCGGCTGAGTTCCAATTGTTTACAATGGACCTTTCTTGCATGTTTCACTAGATATTTATCATTTGTGTTCTTCCTTATGTTTCATTTAGCCTGTCTATTACTCTGAGAATCACGGCAACAGGAAAAGGAGGGTTAAAGGACATTTATCGTTGGCCATTTTAGGGACAGTTACAGTAAAAGCTTAGGCAAGGAGGGCCAAGGACAGGACCAAAATTACATTAATGAATTGTTAAGGAATTCTAAAACCTTCTCCAGGACCCTGGGCAACTCCAGAACAAGCTATTGAACTCTCTTTTGTAAGGTTAATCGCTGACACAATACTGCTTATTTCGTGTATTGTTTTGATAAGCCGCTTTTTTCTCAATCAAAAACAATGCCAGTGCAGTTCCTGTAGTGTAGTGGTTATCACGTTCGCCTAACACGCGAAAGGTCCCCGGTTCGAAACCGGGCGGGAACTAGCATTTTGTTTCCTACAAAAGAAACTGAAAAGGGAAAAGTCAATTCAAACTCTATCAAGGAAGTGGGTTGAGTTCCAATTGTTTGAAATGGACCTTTCTTGCACGTTTCACTAGATATTTATCATTTGTGTTCTTCCTTATGTTTCATTTAGCCTGTCTATTACTCTGAGAATCACGGCAACAGGAAAAGGAGGGTTAAAGGACATTTATCGTTGGCCATTTTAGGGACAGTTACAGTAAAAGCTTAGGCAAGGAGGGCCAAGGACAGGACCAAAATTACATTAATGAATTGTTAAGGAATTCTAAAACCTTCTCCAGGACCCTGGGCAACTCCAGAACAAGCTATTGAACTCTCTTTTGTAAGGTTAATCGCTGACACAATACTGCTTATTTCGTGTATTGTTTTGATAAGCCGCTTTTTTCTCAATCAAAAACAATGCCAGTGCAGTTCCTGTAGTGTAGTGGTTATCACGTTCGCCTAACACGCGAAAGGTCCCCGGTTCGAAACCGGGCGGGAACTAGCATTTCGTTTCCTACAAAAGAAACTAAAAAGCGAAATGTCAATTCAAACTCTATCAAGGAAGTGGGCTGAGTTCCAATTGTTTCAAAATGACCTTTCTTGCACGTTTCACTTGATATTTATCATTTGTGTTCTTCCTTATGTTTCATTTAGCCTGTCTATTACTCTGAGAATCACGGCAACAGGAAAAGGAGGGTTAAAGGACATTTATCGTTGGCCATTTTAGGGACAGTTACAGTAAAAGCTTAGGCAAGGAGGGCCAAGGACAGGACCAAAATTACATTAATGAATTGTTAAGGAATTCTAAAACCTTCTCCAGGACCCTGGGCAACTCCAGAACAAGCTATTGAACTCTCTTTTGTAAGGTTAATCGCTGACACAATACTGCTTATTTCGTGTATTGTTTTGATAAGCCGCTTTTTTCTCAATCAAAAACAATGCCAGTGCAGTTCCTGTAGTGTAGTGGTTATCACGTTCGCCTAACACGCGAAAGGTCCCCGGTTCGAAACCGGGCGGGAACTAGCATTTCGTTTCCTACAAAAGAAACTAAAAAGCGAAATGTCAATTCAAACTCTATCAAGGAAGTGGGCTGAGTTCCAATTGTTTCAAAATGACCTTTCTTGCACGTTTCACTTGATATTTATCATTTGTGTTCTTCCTTATGTTTCATTTAGCCTGTCTATTACTCTGAGAATCACGGCAACAGGAAAAGGAGGGTTAAAGGACATTTATCGTTGGCCATTTTAGGGACAGTTACAGTAAAAGCTTAGGCAAGGAGGGCCAAGGACAGGACCAAAATTACATTAATGAATTGTTAAGGAATTCTAAAACCTTCTCCAGGACCCTGGGCAACTCCAGAACAAGCTATTGAACTCTCTTTTGTAAGGTTAATCGCTGACACAATACTGCTTATTTCGTGTATTGTTTTGATAAGCCGCTTTTTTCTCAATCAAAAACAATGCCAGTGCAGTTCCTGTAGTGTAGTGGTTATCACGTTCGCCTAACACGCGAAAGGTCCCCGGTTCGAAACCGGGCGGGAACTAGCATTTCGTTTCCTACAAAAGAAACTAAAAAGCGAAATGTCAATTCAAACTCTATCAAGCAAGTCGGCTGAGTTCCAATTGTTTACAATGGACCTTTCTTGCACGTTTCACTAGATATTTATCATTTGTGTTCTTCCTTATGTTTCATTTAGCCTGTCTATTACTCTGAGAATCACGGCAACAGGAAAAGGAGGGTTAAAGGACATTTATCGTTGGCCATTTTAGGGACAGTTACAGTAAAAGCTTAGGCAAGGAGGGCCAAGGACAGGACCAAAATTACATTAATAAATTGTTAAGGAATTCTAAAACCTTCTTCAGGACCCTGGGCAACTCCAGAACAAGCTATTGAACTCTCTTTTGTAAGGTTAATGGCTGACACAATACTGCTTATTTGTGTATTGTTTTGATTAGCCGCTTTTCCTCAATCAAAAGTAATACCAGAGCAGTTCCTGTAGTGTAGTGGTTATCACGTTCGCCTCACACGCGAAAGGTCCCCGGTTCGAAACCGGGCGCGAACTAGCATTTCGTTTCCTACAAAAGAAACTAAAAAGGGAAATGTCGATTCAAACTCTATCAAGGAAGTGGGCTGAGTTCCAATTGTTTCAAAATGACCTTTCTTGCACGTTTCACTTGATATTTATCATTTGTGTTCTTCCTTATGTTTCATTTAGCCTGTCTATTACTCTGAGAATCACGGCAACAGGAAAAGGAGGGTTAAAGGACATTTATCGTTGGCCATTTTAGGGACAGTTACAGTAAAAGCTTAGGCAAGGAGGGCCAAGGACAGGACCAAAATTACATTAATGAATTGTTAAGGAATTCTAAAACCTTCTCCAGGACCCTGGGCAACTCCAGAACAAGCTATTGAACTCTCTTTTGTAAGGTTAATCGCTGACACAATACTGCTTATTTCGTGTATTGTTTTGATAAGCCGCTTTTTTCTCAATCAAAAACAATGCCAGTGCAGTTCCTGTAGTGTAGTGGTTATCACGTTCGCCTAACACGCGAAAGGTCCCCGGTTCGAAACCGGGCGGGAACTAGCATTTCGTTTCCTACAAAAGAAACTAAAAAGC
This sequence comes from Notolepis coatsorum, assembly GCF_963971535.1. NCBI lineage: Eukaryota > Metazoa > Chordata > Actinopteri > Aulopiformes > Paralepididae > Notolepis > Notolepis coatsorum. The sequence continues at coordinate 4,073,627 of NC_140181.1, read as the reverse complement.
GAAATGTCAATTCAAACTCTATCAAGCAAGTCGGCTGAGTTCCAATTGTTTACAATGGACCTTTCTTGCATGTTTCACTAGATATTTATCATTTGTGTTCTTCCTTATGTTTCATTTAGCCTGTCTATTACTCTGAGAATCACGGCAACAGGAAAAGGAGGGTTAAAGGACATTTATCGTTGGCCATTTTAGGGACAGTTACAGTAAAAGCTTAGGCAAGGAGGGCCAAGGACAGGACCAAAATTACATTAATGAATTGTTAAGGAATTCTAAAACCTTCTCCAGGACCCTGGGCAACTCCAGAACAAGCTATTGAACTCTCTTTTGTAAGGTTAATCGCTGACACAATACTGCTTATTTCGTGTATTGTTTTGATAAGCCGCTTTTTTCTCAATCAAAAACAATGCCAGTGCAGTTCCTGTAGTGTAGTGGTTATCACGTTCGCCTAACACGCGAAAGGTCCCCGGTTCGAAACCGGGCGGGAACTA
>NC_140181.1:4058139-4068139 GCF_963971535.1 Notolepis coatsorum | reverse complement strand
CCTGGGCAACTCCAGAACAAGCTATTGAACTCTCTTTTGTAAGGTTAATGGCTGACACAATACTGCTTATTTGTGTATTGTTTTGATTAGCCGCTTTTCCTCAATCAAAAATAATACCAGAGCAGTTCCTGTAGTGTAGTGGTTATCACGTTCGCCTCACACGCGAAAGGTCCCCGGTTCGAAACCGGGCGGGAACTAGCATTTCGTTTCCTACAAAAGAAACTAAAAAGCAAAATGTCAATTCAAACTCTATCAAGCAAGTCGGCTGAGTTCCAATTGTTTACAATGGACCTTTCTTGCATGTTTCACTAGATATTTATCATTTGTGTTCTTCCTTATGTTTCATTTAGCCTGTCTATTACTCTGAGAATCACGGCAACAGGAAAAGGAGGGTTAAAGGACATTTATCGTTGGCCATTGTAGGGACAGTTACAGTAAAAGCTTAGGCAAGGAGGGCCAAGGACAGGACCAAAATTACATTAATGAATTGTTAAGGAATTCTAAAACCTTCTCCAGGACCCTGGGCAACTCCAGAACAAGCTATTGAACTCTCTTTTGTAAGGTTAATCGCTGACACAATACTGCTTATTTCGTGTATTGTTTTGATAAGCCGCTTTTTTCTCAATCAAAAACAATGCCAGTGCAGTTCCTGTAGTGTAGTGGTTATCACGTTCGCCTAACACGCGAAAGGTCCCCGGTTCGAAACCGGGCGGGAACTAGCATTTCGTTTCCTACAAAAGAAACTAAAAAGCGAAATGTCAATTCAAACTCTATCAAGCAAGTCGGCTGAGTTCCAATTGTTTACAATGGACCTTTCTTGCACGTTTCACTAGATATTTATCATTTGTGTTTTTCCTTATGTTTCATTTAGCCTGTCTATTACTCTGAGAATCACGGCAACAGGAAAAGGAGGGTTAAAGGACATTTATCGTTGGCCATTTTAGGGACAGTTACAGTAAAAGCTTAGGCAAGGAGGGCCAAGGACAGGACCAAAATTACATTAATAAATTGTTAAGGAATTCTAAAACCTTCTTCAGGACCCTGGGCAACTCCAGAACAAGCTATTGAACTCTCTTTTGTAAGGTTAATGGCTGACACAATACTGCTTATTTGTGTATTGTTTTGATTAGCCGCTTTTCCTCAATCAAAAATAATACCAGAGCAGTTCCTGTAGTGTAGTGGTTATCACGTTCGCCTCACACGCGAAAGGTCCCCGGTTCGAAACCGGGCGCGAACTAGCATTTCGTTTCCTACAAAAGAAACTAAAAAGGGAAATGTCGATTCAAACTCTATCAAGCAAGTCGGCTGAGTTCCAATTGTTTACAATGGACCTTTCTTGCACGTTTCACTAGATATTTATCATTTGTGTTTTTCCTTATGTTTCATTTAGCCTGTCTATTACTCTGAGAATCACGGCAACAGGAAAAGGAGGGTTAAAGGACATTTATCGTTGGCCATTTTAGGGACAGTTACAGTAAAAGCTTAGGCAAGGAGGGCCAAGGACAGGACCAAAATTACATTAATAAATTGTTAAGGAATTCTAAAACCTTCTTCAGGACCCTGGGCAACTCCAGAACAAGCTATTGAACTCTCTTTTGTAAGGTTAATGGCTGACACAATACTGCTTATTTGTGTATTGTTTTGATTAGCCGCTTTTCCTCAATCAAAAATAATACCAGAGCAGTTCCTGTAGTGTAGTGGTTATCACGTTCGCCTCACACGCGAAAGGTCCCCGGTTCGAAACCGGGCGCGAACTAGCATTTCGTTTCCTACAAAAGAAACTAAAAAGGGAAATGTCGATTCAAACTCTATCAAGGAAGTGGGCTGAGTTCCAATTGTTTCAAAATGACCTTTCTTGCACGTTTCACTTGATATTTATCATTTGTGTTCTTCCTTATGTTTCATTTAGCCTGTCTATTACTCTGAGAATCACGGCAACAGGAAAAGGAGGGTTAAAGGACATTTATCGTTGGCCATTTTAGGGACAGTTACAGTAAAAGCTTAGGCAAGGAGGGCCAAGGACAGGACCAAAATTACATTAATGAATTGTTAAGGAATTCTAAAACCTTCTCCAGGACCCTGGGCAACTCCAGAACAAGCTATTGAACTCTCTTTTGTAAGGTTAATCGCTGACACAATACTGCTTATTTCGTGTATTGTTTTGATAAGCCGCTTTTTTCTCAATCAAAAACAATGCCAGTGCAGTTCCTGTAGTGTAGTGGTTATCACGTTCGCCTAACACGCGAAAGGTCCCCGGTTCGAAACCGGGCGGGAACTAGCATTTCGTTTCCTACAAAAGAAACTAAAAAGCGAAATGTCAATTCAAACTCTATCAAGCAAGTCGGCTGAGTTCCAATTGTTTACAATGGACCTTTCTTGCATGTTTCACTAGATATTTATCATTTGTGTTCTTCCTTATGTTTCATTTAGCCTGTCTATTACTCTGAGAATCACGGCAACAGGAAAAGGAGGGTTAAAGGACATTTATCGTTGGCCATTTTAGGGACAGTTACAGTAAAAGCTTAGGCAAGGAGGGCCAAGGACAGGACCAAAATTACATTAATGAATTGTTAAGGAATTCTAAAACCTTCTCCAGGACCCTGGGCAACTCCAGAACAAGCTATTGAACTCTCTTTTGTAAGGTTAATCGCTGACACAATACTGCTTATTTCGTGTATTGTTTTGATAAGCCGCTTTTTTCTCAATCAAAAACAATGCCAGTGCAGTTCCTGTAGTGTAGTGGTTATCACGTTCGCCTAACACGCGAAAGGTCCCCGGTTCGAAACCGGGCGGGAACTAGCATTTTGTTTCCTACAAAAGAAACTGAAAAGGGAAAAGTCAATTCAAACTCTATCAAGGAAGTGGGTTGAGTTCCAATTGTTTGAAATGGACCTTTCTTGCACGTTTCACTAGATATTTATCATTTGTGTTCTTCCTTATGTTTCATTTAGCCTGTCTATTACTCTGAGAATCACGGCAACAGGAAAAGGAGGGTTAAAGGACATTTATCGTTGGCCATTTTAGGGACAGTTACAGTAAAAGCTTAGGCAAGGAGGGCCAAGGACAGGACCAAAATTACATTAATGAATTGTTAAGGAATTCTAAAACCTTCTCCAGGACCCTGGGCAACTCCAGAACAAGCTATTGAACTCTCTTTTGTAAGGTTAATCGCTGACACAATACTGCTTATTTCGTGTATTGTTTTGATAAGCCGCTTTTTTCTCAATCAAAAACAATGCCAGTGCAGTTCCTGTAGTGTAGTGGTTATCACGTTCGCCTAACACGCGAAAGGTCCCCGGTTCGAAACCGGGCGGGAACTAGCATTTCGTTTCCTACAAAAGAAACTAAAAAGCGAAATGTCAATTCAAACTCTATCAAGCAAGTCGGCTGAGTTCCAATTGTTTACAATGGACCTTTCTTGCACGTTTCACTAGATATTTATCATTTGTGTTCTTCCTTATGTTTCATTTAGCCTGTCTATTACTCTGAGAATCACGGCAACAGGAAAAGGAGGGTTAAAGGACATTTATCGTTGGCCATTTTAGGGACAGTTACAGTAAAAGCTTAGGCAAGGAGGGCCAAGGACAGGACCAAAATTACATTAACAAATTGTTAAGGAATTCTAAAACCTTCTTCAGGACCCTGGGCAACTCCAGAACAAGCTATTGAACTCTCTTTTGTAAGGTTAATGGCTGACACAATACTGCTTATTTGTGTATTGTTTTGATTAGCCGCTTTTCCTCAATCAAAAATAATACCAGAGCAGTTCCTGTAGTGTAGTGGTTATCACGTTCGCCTCACACGCGAAAGGTCCCCGGTTCGAAACCGGGCGCGAACTAGCATTTCGTTTCCTACAAAAGAAACTAAAAAGGGAAATGTCAATTCAAACTCTATCAAGGAAGTGGGCTGAGTTCCAATTGTTTCAAAATGACCTTTCTTGCACGTTTCACTTGATATTTATCATTTGTGTTCTTCCTTATGTTTCATTTAGCCTGTCTATTACTCTGAGAATCACGGCAACAGGAAAAGGAGGGTTAAAGGACATTTATCGTTGGCCATTTTAGGGACAGTTACAGTAAAAGCTTAGGCAAGGAGGGCCAAGGACAGGACCAAAATTACATTAATGAATTGTTAAGGAATTCTAAAACCTTCTCCAGGACCCTGGGCAACTCCAGAACAAGCTATTGAACTCTCTTTTGTAAGGTTAATCGCTGACACAATACTGCTTATTTCGTGTATTGTTTTGATAAGCCGCTTTTTTCTCAATCAAAAACAATGCCAGTGCAGTTCCTGTAGTGTAGTGGTTATCACATTCGCCTAACACGCGAAAGGTCCCCGGTTCGAAACCGGGCGGGAACTAGCTTTTCGTTTCCTACAAAATAAACTAAAAAGCGAAATGTCAATTCAAACTCTATCAAGCAAGTCGGCTGAGTTCCAATTGTTTACAATGGACCTTTCTTGCACGTTTCACTAGATATTTATCATTTGTGTTCTTCCTTATGTTTCATTTAGCCTGTCTATTAATCTGAGAATCACGGCAACAGGAAAAGGAGGGTTAAAGGACATTTATCGTTGGCCATTTTAGGGACAGTTACAGTAAAAGCTTAGGCAAGGAGGGCCAAGGACAGGACCAAAATTACATTAATAAATTGTTAAGGAATTCTAAAACCTTCTTCAGGACCCTGGGCAACTCCAGAACAAGCTATTGAACTCTCTTTTGTAAGGTTAATGGCTGACACAATACTGCTTATTTGTGTATTGTTTTGATTAGCCGCTTTTCCTCAATCAAAAATAATACCAGAGCAGTTCCTGTAGTGTAGTGGTTATCACGTTCGCCTCACACGCGAAAGGTCCCCGGTTCGAAACCGGGCGGGAACTAGCATTTCGTTTCCTACAAAAGAAACTAAAAAGCGAAATGTCAATTCAAACTCTATCAAGCAAGTCGGCTGAGTTCCAATTGTTTACAATGGACCTTTCTTGCATGTTTCACTAGATATTTATCATTTGTGTTCTTCCTTATGTTTCATTTAGCCTGTCTATTACTCTGAGAATCACGGCAACAGGAAAAGGAGGGTTAAAGGACATTTATCGTTGGCCATTTTAGGGACAGTTACAGTAAAAGCTTAGGCAAGGAGGGCCAAGGACAGGACCAAAATTACATTAATGAATTGTTAAGGAATTCTAAAACCTTCTCCAGGACCCTGGGCAACTCCAGAACAAGCTATTGAACTCTCTTTTGTAAGGTTAATCGCTGACACAATACTGCTTATTTCGTGTATTGTTTTGATAAGCCGCTTTTTTCTCAATCAAAAACAATGCCAGTGCAGTTCCTGTAGTGTAGTGGTTATCACGTTCGCCTAACACGCGAAAGGTCCCCGGTTCGAAACCGGGCTGGAACTAGCATTTCGTTTCCTACAAAAGAAACTAAAAAGCGAAATGTCAATTCAAACTCTATCAAGCAAGTCGGCTGAGTTCCAATTGTTTACAATGGACCTTTCTTGCACGTTTCACTAGATATTTATCATTTGTGTTCTTCCTTATGTTTCATTTAGCCTGTCTATTACTCTGAGAATCACGGCAACAGGAAAAGGAGGGTTAAAGGACATTTATCGTTGGCCATTTTAGGGACAGTTACAGTAAAAGCTTAGGCAAGGAGGGCCAAGGACAGGACCAAAATTACATTAATAAATTGTTAAGGAATTCTAAAACCTTCTTCAGGACCCTGGGCAACTCCAGAACAAGCTATTGAACTCTCTTTTGTAAGGTTAATGGCTGACACAATACTGCTTATTTGTGTATTGTTTTGATTAGCCGCTTTTCCTCAATCAAAACTAATACCAGAGCAGTTCCTGTAGTGTAGTGGTTATCACGTTCGCCTCACACGCGAAAGGTCCCCGGTTCGAAACCGGGCGGGAACTAGCATTTCGTTTCCTACAAAAGAAACTAAAAAGCGAAATGTCAATTAAAACTCTATCAAGCAAGTCGGCTGAGTTCCAATTGTTTACAATGGACCTTTCTTGCATGTTTCACTAGATATTTATAATTTGTGTTCTTCCTTATGTTTCATTTAGCCTGTCTATTACTCTGAGAATCACGGCAACAGGAAAAGGAGGGTTAAAGGACATTTATCGTTGGCCATTTTAGGGACAGTTACAGTAAAAGCTTAGGCAAGGAGGGCCAAGGACAGGACCAAAATTACATTAATAAATTGTTAAGGAATTCTAAAACCTTCTTCAGGACCCTGGGCAACTCCAGAACAAGCTATTGAACTCTCTTTTGTAAGGTTAATGGCTGACACAATACTGCTTATTTGTGTATTGTTTTGATTAGCCGCTTTTCCTCAATCAAAAATAATACCAGAGCAGTTCCTGTAGTGTAGTGGTTATCACGTTCGCCTCACACGTGAAAGGTCCCCGGTTCGAAACCGGGCGGGAACTAGCATTTCGTTTCCTACAAAAGAAACTAAAAAGCAAAATGTCAATTCAAACTCTATCAAGCAAGTCGGCTGAGTTCCAATTGTTTACAATGGACCTTTCTTGCATGTTTCACTAGATATTTATCATTTGTGTTCTTCCTTATGTTTCATTTAGCCTGTCTATTACTCTGAGAATCACGGCAACAGGAAAAGGAGGGTTAAAGGACATTTATCGTTGGCCATTGTAGGGACAGTTACAGTAAAAGCTTAGGCAAGGAGGGCCAAGGACAGGACCAAAATTACATTAATGAATTGTTAAGGAATTCTAAAACCTTCTCCAGGACCCTGGGCAACTCCAGAACAAGCTATTGAACTCTCTTTTGTAAGGTTAATCGCTGACACAATACTGCTTATTTCGTGTATTGTTTTGATAAGCCGCTTTTTTCTCAATCAAAAACAATGCCAGTGCAGTTCCTGTAGTGTAGTGGTTATCACGTTCGCCTAACACGCGAAAGGTCCCCGGTTCGAAACCGGGCGGGAACTAGCATTTCGTTTCCTACAAAAGAAACTAAAAAGCGAAATGTCAATTCAAACTCTATCAAGCAAGTCGGCTGAGTTCCAATTGTTTACAATGGACCTTTCTTGCACGTTTCACTAGATATTTATCATTTGTGTTTTTCCTTATGTTTCATTTAGCCTGTCTATTACTCTGAGAATCACGGCAACAGGAAAAGGAGGGTTAAAGGACATTTATCGTTGGCCATTTTAGGGACAGTTACAGTAAAAGCTTAGGCAAGGAGGGCCAAGGACAGGACCAAAATTACATTAATAAATTGTTAAGGAATTCTAAAACCTTCTTCAGGACCCTGGGCAACTCCAGAACAAGCTATTGAACTCTCTTTTGTAAGGTTAATGGCTGACACAATACTGCTTATTTGTGTATTGTTTTGATTAGCCGCTTTTCCTCAATCAAAAATAATACCAGAGCAGTTCCTGTAGTGTAGTGGTTATCACGTTCGCCTCACACGCGAAAGGTCCCCGGTTCGAAACCGGGCGCGAACTAGCATTTCGTTTCCTACAAAAGAAACTAAAAAGGGAAATGTCGATTCAAACTCTATCAAGGAAGTGGGCTGAGTTCCAATTGTTTCAAAATGACCTTTCTTGCACGTTTCACTTGATATTTATCATTTGTGTTCTTCCTTATGTTTCATTTAGCCTGTCTATTACTCTGAGAATCACGGCAACAGGAAAAGGAGGGTTAAAGGACATTTATCGTTGGCCATTTTAGGGACAGTTACAGTAAAAGCTTAGGCAAGGAGGGCCAAGGACAGGACCAAAATTACATTAATGAATTGTTAAGGAATTCTAAAACCTTCTCCAGGACCCTGGGCAACTCCAGAACAAGCTATTGAACTCTCTTTTGTAAGGTTAATCGCTGACACAATACTGCTTATTTCGTGTATTGTTTTGATAAGCCGCTTTTTTCTCAATCAAAAACAATGCCAGTGCAGTTCCTGTAGTGTAGTGGTTATCACGTTCGCCTAACACGCGAAAGGTCCCCGGTTCGAAACCGGGCGGGAACTAGCATTTCGTTTCCTACAAAAGAAACTAAAAAGCGAAATGTCAATTCAAACTCTATCAAGCAAGTCGGCTGAGTTCCAATTGTTTACAATGGACCTTTCTTGCATGTTTCACTAGATATTTATCATTTGTGTTCTTCCTTATGTTTCATTTAGCCTGTCTATTACTCTGAGAATCACGGCAACAGGAAAAGGAGGGTTAAAGGACATTTATCGTTGGCCATTTTAGGGACAGTTACAGTAAAAGCTTAGGCAAGGAGGGCCAAGGACAGGACCAAAATGACATTAATGAATTGTTAAGGAATTCTAAAACCTTCTCCAGGACCCTGGGCAACTCCAGAACAAGCTATTGAACTCTCTTTTGTAAGGTTAATCGCTGACACAATACTGCTTATTTCGTGTATTGTTTTGATAAGCCGCTTTTTTCTCAATCAAAAACAATGCCAGTGCAGTTCCTGTAGTGTAGTGGTTATCACGTTAGCCTAACACGCGAAAGGTCCCCGGTTCGAAACCGGGCGGGAACTAGCATTTTGTTTCCTACAAAAGAAACTGAAAAGGGAAAAGTCAATTCAAACTCTATCAAGGAAGTGGGTTGAGTTCCAATTGTTTGAAATGGACCTTTCTTGCACGTTTCACTAGATATTTATCATTTGTGTTCTTCCTTATGTTTCATTTAGCCTGTCTATTACTCTGAGAATCACGGCAACAGGAAAAGGAGGGTTAAAGGACATTTATCGTTGGCCATTTTAGGGACAGTTACAGTAAAAGCTTAGGCAAGGAGGGCCAAGGACAGGACCAAAATTACATTAATGAATTGTTAAGGAATTCTAAAACCTTCTCCAGGACCCTGGGCAACTCCAGAACAAGCTATTGAACTCTCTTTTGTAAGGTTAATCGCTGACACAATACTGCTTATTTCGTGTATTGTTTTGATAAGCCGCTTTTTTCTCAATCAAAAACAATGCCAGTGCAGTTCCTGTAGTGTAGTGGTTATCACGTTCGCCTAACACGCGAAAGGTCCCCGGTTCGAAACCGGGCGGGAACTAGCATTTCGTTTCCTACAAAAGAAACTAAAAAGCGAAATGTCAATTCAAACTCTATCAAGCAAGTCGGCTGAGTTCCAATTGTTTACAATGGACCTTTCTTGCACGTTTCACTAGATATTTATCATTTGTGTTCTTCCTTATGTTTCATTTAGCCTGTCTATTACTCTGAGAATCACGGCAACAGGAAAAGGAGGGTTAAAGGACATTTATCGTTGGCCATTTTAGGGACAGTTACAGTAAAAGCTTAGGCAAGGAGGGCCAAGGACAGGACCAAAATTACATTAACAAATTGTTAAGGAATTCTAAAACCTTCTTCAGGACCCTGGGCAACTCCAGAACAAGCTATTGAACTCTCTTTTGTAAGGTTAATGGCTGACACAATACTGCTTATTTGTGTATTGTTTTGATTAGCCGCTTTTCCTCAATCAAAAATAATACCAGAGCAGTTCCTGTAGTGTAGTGGTTATCACGTTCGCCTCACACGCGAAAGGTCCCCGGTTCGAAACCGGGCGCGAACTAGCATTTCGTTTCCTACAAAAGAAACTAAAAAGGGAAATGTCAATTCAAACTCTATCAAGGAAGTGGGCTGAGTTCCAATTGTTTCAAAATGACCTTTCTTGCACGTTTCACTTGATATTTATCATTTGTGTTCTTCCTTATGTTTCATTTAGCCTGTCTATTACTCTGAGAATCACGGCAACAGGAAAAGGAGGGTTAAAGGACATTTATCGTTGGCCATTTTAGGGACAGTTACAGTAAAAGCTTAGGCAAGGAGGGCCAAGGACAGGACCAAAATTACATTAATGAATTGTTAAGGAATTCTAAAACCTTCTCCAGGACCCTGGGCAACTCCAGAACAAGCTATTGAACTCTCTTTTGTAAGGTTAATCGCTGACACAATACTGCTTATTTCGTGTATTGTTTTGATAAGCCGCTTTTTTCTCAATCAAAAACAATGC